>NC_137622.1:30000430-30007930 GCF_963280865.1 Gymnoscopelus braueri
CAGGTTTACCATTTGCGAACTGTTTGAATTCAATTTGAATCTTGGTGAATCTAGCCTCAGCCCAAAGAATGCGTTTCATTTGTGGAATCAAACATGCCACAGGACAACGCTTTTAAAAGTTTTGTTTGGTTTGTTTGGTTTGGTTGGTTAATTATCTCTGAGAGTGAAAATCAGAGTTAAATTAACACAGATTCCAAAATGTTTCAAGCTGTGGAATCACACAGGCTTCTAAATGTTTCAGATATATAGCCTATTGGTTCCTTCAGGTTAAACAGTTATTTTGATCATAGGCGAATTCTAACTTGATTAAAAAGTTCGAGATCATTGTAAGCCTCTCATGAAAATGGTCGTGACCAGTTAATTATAGCCTATAGCAGCCTATAACACATCCGGGTATCCTCGACGTTTTTATTTATTTATTATCCAAATGAGGCCAACCTGGAAAAATGCGTTTGCGAGTTTGTGTACTTAACTAATTAGCAATCTGATAATTCTGGCTTCTTATTGGCTAGATCCGTATTAAATTCCAATCAGATTTTTCGCTCAAATTGACGGAGCATAATTTTCCCAACGAGATAGCATATTCTGCTATTCATCACTGCAGAGACGTGTTGCCCATAAACTCTATTTAAAACGTTATTTCTGCACTGTGCTGAATGAACGTATATGTTTTCCAGGATTACCATAAAAGGGCAATTATCTACCTGCCACTGCCAGGCGACGAGGGCACCTGTTCTTGTCTCGGACAGGGTTGCTGCAACTATCCTTTATTCATTTTATCACAGCAGTGTAAATACAAACACACACATAATAGCGGGCTTACATTTCCCCTCTTCTCCCTGCACTATTATTGATATGGCCTAGAATTCAACACAATTGATTTTTATGCTTCCCTCTAGCCACTTTTGTGCAGTTGAGAGATATGTTTATTCGCACGGAAAGTGAAATAAGTGCGTAATAAAACGATGATATATTAAATTCGTTTTCCCCGTGTTGCGGTTTTATTATGAGTCATTTTTCATTGTTATTGAATTGAGACTCGGGCGATCAGTCGTTGCTTCAGGCGGAGAAAGGTTAAATAATTTGTGCCAATCACGATGCTGCATTTCACATTTGGCGTCTATGTGCAGGTGTTACATACAGACATATATATATATACATAGCCTACATATATATACATATACATATATACACATACATACATACATATATATACATACACACACACACACACACACACACACATATATATATATATATATATATATATATATATCCACTTGACTTAAAACGATTAAAAAAAAACGATATCTTAGTTATAGTGCTCAGTGTGAACGGCCCTTAATGTCAGATTAATAACACTGTATTACATTTGCAAATTGCAATAATGCAGGCTATTCTATTTGTGCATGTGTGTTTTTATCATAAACAACCACATAGACAATGGCTCCATGATTAACGTTGAGTGCTGAATCCGTTAACTTCGTTGTATACGTCCCAATTGCTTGAATGACTTGCTGTCATAATTCAGGTTACTGTAATGCAATTGGCTTCGTCATAGGCCTGTATAGTCTTAGCGTCGCCGTGTCATTTCACGTCCTTATAGGCCTATTTATTTACCTCATCATGGTACGACATTGTGCAATTGATTCGGACCGGCGTTGAATATAATGAATGGGTATATCTTCAATGTGTTTAGCCGCAGCTTGCATTGGCTCATTGAAAAAGTGTTGGGATAGGGTTCTCAAAGTGGGGTCTGGGGACCCCCAGGGGTCCTTGAGGGGGCTCCAAGGGGGCCCCAACAAAATTATTTGATATAACATCACAATAACTACTACAAACCTATTTTACTTAGGATATTAAAAAATTGCAGATACAAGCTCACAATGCTAATGTGAAGCTTAGATGTGCTATTTTTTTTAAACATTTGAAAAAAAATTGAACAGGCTTAAAAAAATATCCTCTTTTCTGGGGGTCCCTGGCACACCATCTTTTCAGATGGGGGTCCGTGACCAAGTATATTATCAATTTGGGGGTCCACGACATGAAAATGTTTGAGAACCAATGGGATAGAAAATGAGTTGCGGCTTCTTTAAGAGATGCGAGCAGGCAGGAAAACAACTGTGTGTCCAACGGGAGGGAGGGAGGGATGGGGGGGTCTGCTGGAGAAGACCATGTCTCACCTGCTGAAACGCACTTCAACATTCAACACAACACAGCTAGCTCTCGCTCCTCCAATTAATATTCATGTTAGCAAGGGTTAACGTTTCATTTTGTTTCGTTTTTTTTTGGGTTGTTGTTGACGCGACGCAGTTGAGCAGACTATAGCTTATGCATGCCCTCATGTGCTTATGGATTTGTTTGTTGTCACCAGAATATAGGCTAACAAAGACCATCAGGATCTCCTGAGAACTCCCCCCAAAATATTACGGATTTGGTCTGTATAAAGTCATCGGGATACCCGTCCGCCGTCTTCGTTTTTGTTTTTCTCGCTGTCTTTTGTCAAATTCGTTGGGGAATGAATGTTCTCTAATAATGGATGTATTTCTACATATATCTGCACTGTCGAGTGATATACAGATCATTTAGCAAACAACTGTGGACATATAAAAAAAATGATAATGGCATATTGGATAGCGCTGGACACGTTCTTCTGAAGGAAGTAAAAAGCAGGGCCGATCCTGATGCTCGTATAAACGAGAAAACAACGAGAAACTACGACTGCGAATGTGGTGTCATCTCGGAGGACGGCGGCGTGCGCGTGTAGCCTGCTATACCGATAAAACCTTTATGTTTTCTTTTCAACAATAACACATGATAAAGCATCATCCGAGGTGACATCAAACAGCGATCCCACCAGAAAGAACAGCATGCTGATACAAGCACCACAACGCCGCCGAGTCACCGATGAATCGATGAATTGAATACACAGACAGGACCCCAATGGAAACAAGCCGTGAGGCTTTCTTGGGTTTATCCTTTTAGCATCCTTTTGTATGAAACTGTACCTCTGTGCTTTTTTTTGTTTTGCAAACTGTTAATAAAGTAGCCTATTCAATCCAACAACAAAAAAAACATGGAGCACACGGGCATCGAGGAGGTGAGCGGCCAGACCCACCACGAGCCCATCAGCTTCGGCATCGACCAGATCCTCAACAGCTCGGACCCGCAGCAGTCCAGCAGCTGCATGCTGCCCAACCGGACCGCCGCCGCCGACACGGCGGACTACGTGTACGGCTACAACGGCGTCTACAACCCGGCCTGCTCCATGGCGGCGGGGCTGGCGGGCTCCTACAACGTCAACATGAACATGAACGTGAGCATGAACATGAACGTCAACGTGAACTCCGGGAACAACGCCGCGGGCGGTGGGGTCGGCGGCGGCGGCGGCGGCGGGGTCATACGCGTGCCGGCTCACAGACCCATGCCGCCGGCGCCTCACCCGCCCCCTCCCGGCCACCATCACCACCATCCGCCCGGGATCGCACCGGGGATGGCCGCGATGCCGGGCATGGGGAACGCCAACTTCACGTTTCCTTGGATGGAGAGCAGTCGGAGGTTTGCGAAGGACAGACTAACAGGTAAAAGATAAATACATTCATAAATAGGCTACATAACAAATAAAGCCCGGGTGGTTGTTTGGTAGTGTATTCCCTGCTCACTCACCCCCATGTCAGTTCTTTAAGCCCCATGCACATAACCTTAAAGGAGTAGTTCATCCAAAAAATTACTTATTTTCTATCAATTACACACCCCATGAAGCCTTGAATTCGTGGAGATTTTTATGTTTTTGTCGCATTCTCGAGCCAATAATTCGGTGACCGGGTGGCTGCTCAGTAGGAGACTCAATTGAGTCAAGTCTCCGCTGGTCATCAAATTATTGGCTCAGGAATGCGATACAAAAAAAAAATCTCCATGAATTCAAGGCTTCATGGGGTTTGTAATTGATAGAAAATAAGTAATTTTTTGGGGTGAACTGCTCCTTTACTAGCGCGCTCCCATTGTAGCCAAAGTATGTATGTTGAACAGTGTGAGAAATTGGCTCTAAAAACATAATGCTATTATGCTATAGGCCTAATTTGTGTTATAGGTTAATATTACAGCAGGCATAACCCATATATATGCTTTACTTAATATTCCATATAGGCCTATATAGCTTTTCAGAGAAATATTGTGGATTAGAATATCCATACTTAAATTCACAGGTAGAGGTATAGCCTGCAGTTTCAGAAAAATATTACAGCCATTGATAACCAAAAAGGGCCCTGGTGGCGGTTGAAGTAGCCTATATAAAATGATATGTTGTCAATGCAGAGATGATTTCATCGTTAGCTTGTGATCTAGGACAAATCATATGCGAACCAAGTCAGTTTTTATTATCCTGGCAGTGGCCCGTCTGATGAACGAGAGGAGAAATTGACACGGACACACAGATGAATCAGTATTGGAGCCATCACTCTCCATTTAGGACGGATGACGCTTAACGACGAGCCCCCTTTTTTCAGAATGATGAATTATATCGTTTTTTTTTCTTTCTCTAAGCTTATTAAGAACACAGGAAGGAGATGAAATAATAGGATATGACAACACAATAGCTATAGCTAAAAATAGTACACAGAAATAAAACAAAAACAAACAACAACAACAACAACAACAACACATAATAATAATAATAATAATAATAATAATAATAATAATAATAACATCAGCATCAGCAATAGCAGTAGCAGCAACAACAATGGCGCCTAATAATATATCGGTTATATTTTAATTAAATGCAATGTCTACTATTCCTTTCTAATGCTTTAATAGCCTATAACTGTATAGCCAGTTTCAATTAAAAAGAGCTTTGCGTGCATAGCTTGCATCACTCGCATAATAACGGACATTGGGGCCTGCATGTTGCCAGCCATCTATCTCTAATAATAGTCTAATACACATTCATTTAATTCACTTTCAGTTGACAAGTGCAGCTCCTGCACCTTTGCATGCGATGCGCCTAAATATTTGTGATATATACCGGCCTTAGAAATCCATATGTTATTACTCTACATCTGAAGGTAAAAATAATTAGGAAGAGAAATGATATCAATAGCTATTAGTTAATGCATTTGCCTTCAACTCTAGCCTGCAGATGTTGCATGTTAGAACACGACTTCGCTATTTTTAGGCCTAGAATTACGTGCTAAAAAAGACTTAGGCTTAGATTGTATCACTCTGAGTCTAAATTATATATAGGCTCCTACCTGTGATGTAATATCGCTAAATTAAACAGCAATTTGTCTCAGCACCGAAATTGGAGGTTGTGCGTAAATGCTGTTATTGAATATCGCATGGTCATCGACATTACTTCCCATTCACGTTGTTTACAAACCCTAATAGCCATGAGAGTTGCATATTGGCCATATGCACATAACTAATGAATAATATTCAATTCAATTCAGCTTGTATTCAGGTAAGCCATATAGTACAGTGTCACATTTTCTTAATTTAGACAGTAATATCTTCTACTTGTCTCATCGAATTGTATTTTTGTATTGTATGCTGGAATGAGGTTTTCTTATGCTATATTTACCTTCATAAAGGAAGGCCTATTGACTATAATATAAAATGTGTGTGTGTGTGTGTGTGTGTGTGTGTGTGTGTGTGTGGGGGGGGGGGGGGGTGTGGCGGGGGTGAAGTGCTTTTTCACCTCCATATACTATACTACAGGTTGAATTTCCATTAAACTATAATAGCCTATTAGTCGCAGTGTGACGGCAGGTGCTATAGTCTGGTTTATATCCGTGTTCATATCTCTTAATGACGTCACCGTTATGAAGATGAAAATGAAGAGCAATCATGGCTGGGCCCCGCATTAAATATTCACCATTCTGTGTTTTTTTTTCTCTCTCTCTTTCACCCTCCATCAATAATTAAGAACCATGGGACGATATGTCAACTGGAAAAAGATACAGTGTAAATAGGCTTATCAATTTTACTCATATGGCCACAATGGGCCTGCAGTTTAATTCCTCCCAGCTATGTGTCCTGCTGTAATTATGTTTTGTTGTTTCTTTCCACTCTATTGATTAGTCCAGTGATTCTCAAACTTCTGCGCATCAAGGACCCCCAAATTGACACATATTAGCCCACGGACCCCCATTTGAAAAGATATGCCAGGGACTCAACCAGGGACTCATTTTTATTTCTTGGGAGTCCCAATCTACACTGCAGTATCATCATCGGTGTTAATTTAACTCAGAGAGTGTACAAATGGAAGTAGGCTACACTCTCAGAGTTACAGACACATAAGGGTCAATTTGGTTCCTAACTATTAACTTGGCTGGGGACCCCCTGGAAAACCCCTCAAGGACCCCTGGCCCTGGGGGTCCCCGGACCCCACTTTGAGAACCACTGGATTAGTCAATAAGCTCAGCCCTGCATCCTTTCTGCCTCTCTTTTCTATTTTGAATACAAAGGGCTTCAACTGACTCGACTGTCGTTGGTGTTGGAGATCGTTTTGAAATTAAGTAATACAAAAGGGGCTTATAAATAATCACCAGGTAGGGATGGTTAAAGAACAAGATCCTGTATTTTAATAAATAGACCTGGTGATTTCTTGCATGTCCTGATATTTAGGCTATACTGTTACAGATTTCTTCCCTAAAAACGAATATTATGTGTCCAAGTCGAGAGACCGGTTTATAGCCAGGCGTTCGGTATTTTAGGTCAGTGGTTCTCAACCTGTGGGTCGGGACCCCCAGGGGGGTCCCCACATGATTTTGGGGGGGTCCCAATGATGACAGTGAAGTGTCAATTTAAGGACTTTTGACAGCTTTTTTAATACCTAATTATTATTATTTTTAAAAGAAGGAAAAAAAAAAAACATTACTGCATCAAAAGTAATCAACAAACTGTATCAAAACTGGTCAAACATTGACCAAATTGTCAAATAATATAAGAAAGAGGCAAAAATTGTGAAAATAGCAGATGCGTTGTGAGTGACCTTGTAGATTGGCTATTTTCACAATATTTATCTATGGAACCGAGTCACACTAAATGTAATGCCTACAATTCCAGCTTTTATCCTCAGTCCTCAGTAGATTTTTTTGGGGGGGCGCCGCGGCCTGGTTGAGAACCACTGTTTTAGGTCATATAATAGAGTCACTCGAACATAGACTCCCTTATTTTGAACCATTCCGTCTCGTTTTAACTGCTGCGCCAAATTTCACCGCAACTGTCACAGCACAGCACGGCATGGAGTCATGGACCAGCACCAGCGGATTGAGACCCGATATTCATAGCAGACTAGTGGTCTATCAGGGGAGATGATGCTTTGCGCTGTAACGGAATACCACATGTTTTTATGTTAATTGACTTCTTGGCAGTTTGCAGGATTAGAGACGTAGAGAATAGCATTAACGGCTTCATATGTCCAAGCATACACAGACAGCGTTAAACCAGGCCTCAGTGTGAAGAGAAGACTATGTTGGTCAATACATACTGTAGGCATGTAAA